>NW_026535972.1:1007500-1014846 GCF_028551555.1 Melozone crissalis
TTGCTGTTATATTAACTATCAGCATTCATTTAATTACCGCAATTATATGTACACTTCTATATTTTAGATTTATTTAATAGTATAAAACCTCCTGCTTATGAAAATCTGGCAACTCCAGGCAGGATTTTTTTGTTTAAAAAAATTACTTTTAACCCCCAGAACCAAAACTCCCTGGTTTTAAATCAACCTCTACACAGATTAACTCTCTCCAAGGAACTAATCCTCCTCCAAGTAATTAATCCTGGAGCCCTTGACATAGAGTTTGGTTTTATACAAGGTGCCCTTTGTGGTTAATCCGGGCTCCTGGTCCCTTGGGATCTGCTGTGGGATTGGGAGCAGAGCTGGAGCCCCGCTGCCCTCAGGGGGTGTTGGCAGGGTGGGACTCAACACTCAGCAAGGATGGGGAGAAATTCCAGCAATGCCTAATTCCCTCCTAATTCCCTGGGATGGGGAGCTGGGCAGCTCTGGGGGAGCCTGGCACACTCACAGTGCCCAGGCTGAGCTTTTTCCTTGGAATCCCGAAACCCTTCCCACGAGCCAGGAGGGAAAGCTTGAGCTTGTTGGGTCCTGCAGGAAACACAACCCCATGGCCCCAAAAGTTTAACAACTTTTTTGGGGTTTTTGGTGTGGAAATGTCCCTGGAGCCGATCAGGGTAGAAGATTGTTGGATTTACTCTGAATGACTGCAGGGGCTGTTGGAATCCATCCTCACTCAAGGCCTGGATGCCACTGGAATGCTGTGGCTCTTTGGGAATGCTGCTGGGATCAGCACTGCCAGAATCTCCCCCCTTCCCGCTGCCCCATTCCCCCAGCGCAGGGTTGGGGTGGAAACTGGGAATTGTGACCATTGGCTGGAGCAGCTCCCGTGGGTTCCAGAGGCCGGTGGGGATGCGGAAGGAGGAGTATCCGTCACCGTGTCCATCATTCCCAGTGATCCAAAATATCAGCCAGCTCCACCAGGGCCATCAGGGATGGGGCTGTTCCACCATGGAATTCCTGTGGGATGGACACGAAATCATTGGATGCCAGGCCCCAGGTTCAGTTGGGGATGTGGAAGGAGGAGTATCCGTCACCGTGTCCATCATTCCCAGTGATCCAAAATATCAGCCAGCTCCACCAGGGCCATCAGGGATGGGGCTGTTCCACCACGGAATTCCTCTGGAGTGGACACGAAATCATTGGATGCCAGGCCCCGGGTTCAGTTTACAGGCGCCACAGGAGCTGGAGAAGAAGGACTTGGAGCAGAAAAATTCCATGAAGAATGAGGGTATGGCCAGTTGGGTCCTGGAAGGATCAACTGGAGAAGAAAGGACTTGGAGCAGAACAATTCCTTAAGGAATGTGGGAATGGCAAGTTGGGTCCTGGAAGGGTCACCTGGAGAGGAAGGAGGAGCTGGGATTTGGAGCCCATTGCATTTCTCTGGCTGCTGGTGCCAGTCCTGGAAGATGGAAGGAGAGGTTTGGTTTCCCACAGTGGGGAAGGATTCCAGAGAATCTGAAAATGTGGCACAATCCAAAATCCGAATTCCAGAAAACGTGGCACAAAGGATTCCTTCAGCTGATCCGAAGTGGTGGTTGATCCATCAGGACTCCAATCAGAAATGGATGTGATTTTATTCAAGTATACGGGATTTTAGGAATCCAACGGGAGAGGGGATTTATAACTCCATGAAGGGCTCTTCCATGGGCTAATTCCATAATCAGAGGTTTGGAGCACACTGATAAGGAAGGAAGACAATTATTGATAGATCCTGGAGTGAATTCAGCACATCCACACCCTCAGTCCCATCCCGTGGGGCTCAGGACAGGATCTGGTGATCCCCGGCTTTCCAAACAATTCCTGAAATCCTGTGAGGGTGGGGAGCCAGCAGCTCCCTGGACAATCCACGCCAGGCTTGTGGATTATCCTCTCAATGGAGAAGTTCCTTCCAACCATCCCAAGCAGCAGCAGCTCATTGTCACTGTGAGGGAACACCAAAATGGAGCAAACCCAAGGATTGGGAATCCCACAGTGACGGGATAATCGTCAACTGTCCCGGCTGTTCGGGATGAAAGGATGAAATAGGGTCTGAAATTACAATTCCTGCTGGGTTTGGAAGTGCTCTAACCCTCAGCAGGCATTTTGTGCAATGTCTTGGAGCTGTGGAGGCCTGAAATTCAGGAAGAGAAGTGGGAAAACTTTTGGGAAGAGAGGTGGGAGAATGTTGAGGAAGAGAGGTGGGAGAACCTTGGGAAGATAAGTGGGAGAACTGGGATAGAGACATGGGAGAACTTTAGGGAAGAGAGGTGGGAGAACTTTGGAGAAGTGGGAAAACTTCTGGGGGAAGAGAGGTGGGAGAACTTTTGGGGGAAGAGGTGAGAGAACATTTGAGAAGAGAGGTGGGAGAGCTTTAGGAAGAGACGTGGGAGAACCTTGAGAAGAGAGGTGGGAGAACTTTAGGAAAAGAGGTGGGAGAACTTTGGGAAGAGAGGTGGGAAAACCTTGGGGAAGAGAGGTGGGAGAACTTTGGGAAGATAAGTGGGAGAACTGGGATAGAGACATGGGAGAACTTTAGGGAAGAGAGGTGGGAGAACTTTTGGGGAAGAGAGGTGGGAAAGCTTTGGGAAGAGAGGTGAGAGAACCTTTGGGAAGAGACGTGGGAGAACCTTGGGTAAGAGAATTGGGAGGACTTTGAGAAGAGAGGTTGGAGAATGTTTGGGGGGAAGAGTGTTTGGAAAGAGAGGTGGGAGAAGGCCATGGAGATGAGCCTGTGTGGGAACCAGGCAGTGCTCAATCCCATCACCTCTGCTGTGATGTTGAAGTAGAGATCAATGAGAATTAAGAATTCATCCCAGCTAAATCCAGCTGGAAAAATTCCCCTAGTGAGGAGAAGGAGAGATCCCAGCTGGGGATGGAAGGAGCTGGGATGGATGGACATCCATGGACACCCTCTGTGGGCCACCCTCACCCTTCCCTGTGGGTGCTGGGGATTTTGGGGAACGTTTTCCCCCGGTGCTGACCTGCCCTGCTCCCTGCAGCTGCCTCCTGCACGGACAGCTCCGACGATGAGACCTCGCCGAGGGACAAGCAGCAGAAGAACTCCAAGGGCAGCTTCGACTTCTGCGTCAAGAACATCAAACAGGCCGAGTTCGGGCGCCGCGAGATCGAGATCGCCGAGCAGGGTAAGGTCCCTCCTCTGCCCCTCGGGGCTCCTCCTGCCCCAGATCGTTGGGGTGGGAAAGCTTCTGAGGAATTTTGGGGGTTGGGAAAGCTTCTGAGGAATTTTGGGGGTTGGGAAAGCTTCTGTGGGGTTTTGGGGATTGGAAAGCTGTGGGATTTTTGGAGTTGGAAAAGCTTCTGTGGGGTTTTAGGAGTTGGGAAAGCGTCTGTGGAATTTTGGGAGTTGAGAAAGTTTCTCTGGGATTTTGGGGGTTGTGAGAGCTTCTGTGGGATTTTGTGGGTTGGGACAATTTCTGTGGAATTCTGGGGGATGGGAAAGCTTCTGTGGGGTTTTGGGGGTTGGGAAAGCTTCTGAGGAATTTTGGGGATTGGGAGAGGATCTATGGGATTTTGGGCGTTGGGAAAGCTTCTGTGGGGTTTTGGGAGTTGGGAAAGCTTCTGTGGGGTTTTGGGGGATGGGAAAGCTTCTGTGGGATTTTGGGAGTTGGGAAAGCTCCTATGGGGTTTTGGGGGATGGGAAAGCTTCTGTGGGATTTTGGGAGTTGGAAAAGCTCCTATGGGGTTTTGGGGGATGGGAAAGCTTCTGTGGGATTTTGGGGGATGGGAAAGAAGTTACAGGGTTGTGCTGTGTAGTTCCAACCATTAGAAGACTATTCTATGGTTGAAGT
Organism: Melozone crissalis; assembly: GCF_028551555.1. NCBI lineage: Eukaryota > Metazoa > Chordata > Aves > Passeriformes > Passerellidae > Melozone > Melozone crissalis. The sequence goes on from NW_026535972.1 coordinate 1,011,328, forward strand.
TATTTTGTTAAATCAGTAGAAAAGATGAAATCCATCCCATAAACTTCACAATTTTGGTTTAGCTTGATTACCTCAAAAAAAAAAAAAAAAAAAGGCCAGGCAGGGTTTGGATACTGGAGAGGTGGAGCAAATCAGCAAATCCCAAACCCTCAGCCCAAAGCTGATTTTCCTGCAGCCTCAGCTGGCAGGCAAAAATTTGAACAAAATATCGGAAAATCCAGCAGGATTTGGAGTCATTGTGATGGATTTGGGGTTTTCTCTCAAGGCTTTGGCTGTTTTGAAGCTGCCACAGCCATGCAAATTCATGGGAACATCAGGCAGGCGTTCTTGACCCCATTCCTGTTGGAATGGGGAAGCTTCCATGGGATTTTGGGGATGGAAAAGGAGGTACAGGGTTAGGAGTACCCTGCAATCAAACTCATTTTGTTAAATCAGTAGAAAAGATGAAATCCATCCCATAAATGTCACAGTTTTAGCTTGCTTACCTCCAAAAAATAAAAAAAGCAAAGGCCAGGCAGGATTTAGGTGTTGGACATTGGAGAGATAGAGCAGCAAATCCCAAATCCTCAGCCCAAAGCTGATTTTCCTGCAGCCTCACCTGGGGGCAGAAATTTGAACACAACAGAGAAAACTCCAGAGGAATTTGGGGATTTTGATGTGTTTGGGATTTGGGGATTTTGGTGTGTTTGCTGTGGAGGCTTTGGCTGTTTTGAAGCTGTGTGAGTTTATGGGAATGCCAGGTGTTCCTCCTGAGCTGTTCCCATCCCATCCCAATTTTCCTTTTCCCGTTTCCCTCACAGAGATGCCGGCGCTGATGGCTCTGAGGAAGAGAGCTCAGGGGGAGAAGCCCCTGGCTGGGGCCAAGATCGTGGGCTGCACTCACATCACAGCACAGACAGCGGTGAGAGCCCCAAACCCACACAGGGCATTCCCTAAACTGACCCCAAACGGGGCATTCCCACTGCTCATCCTAAAACTGACCCCAAACGGGGCATTCCCACTGTCCATCCCCTAAACTGACCCCAAACGGGGCATTCCCACTGCTCATCCCCTAAACTGACCCCAAACAGGGCATTCCCACTGCTCATCCTAAACCTGACCCCAAACAGGGCATTCCCACTGTCCATCCCCGAAAACTGACCCCAAACGGGGCATTCCCACTGCTCATCCCCTAAACTGACCCCAAACGGGGCATTCCCACTGCTCATCCCCTAAAACTGACCCCAAACAGGGCATTCCCACTGCTCATCCCCTAAACTGACCCCAAACAGGGCATTCCCACTGCTCATCCTAAACCTGACCCCAAACAGGGCATTCCCACTGCTCATCCTAAACCTGACCCCAAAAGGGGCATTCCCACTGCTCATCCCCTAAACTGACCCCAAACAGGGCATTCCCACTGCTCATCCTAAACCTGACCCCAAACAGGGCATTCCCACTGCTCATCCCCTAAACTGACCCCAAATGGGGCATTGCCACTGCTCATCCCCTAAACTGACCCCAAACAGGGCATTCCCACTGCTCATCCCCTAAACTGACCCCAAACGGGGCATTCCCACTGCTCATCCCCTAAACTGACCCCAAACGGGGCATTCCCACTGCTCATCCCCTAAACTGACCCCAAACAGGGCATTCCCACTGCTCATCCCCTAAACTGACCCCAAATGGGGCATTCCCACTGTCCATCCCCTAAACTGACCCCAAACAGGGCATTCCCACTGCTCATCCTAAACCTGACCCCAAACAGGGCATTCCCACTGCTCATCCCCTAAACTGACCCCAAACGGGGCATTCCCACTGCTCATCCCCTAAACTGACCCCAAATGGGGCATTGCCACTGCTCATCCCCTAAACTGACCCCAAACGGGGCATTCCCACTGCTCATCCCCTAAACTGACCCCAAACAGGGCATTCCCACTGTCCATCCCCTAAACTGACCCCAAACGGGGCATTCCCACTGCTCATCCCCTAAACTGACCCCAAACAGGGCATTCCCACTGCTCATCCTAAACCTGACCCCAAACAGGGCATTCCCACTGCTCATCCCCTAAACTGACCCCAAACGGGGCATTCCCACTGCTCATCCCCTAAACTGACCCCAAACGGGGCATTCCCACTGCTCATCCCCTAAACTGACCCCAAACAGGGCATTCCCACTGCTCATCCCCTAAACTGACCCCAAACAGGGCATTCCCACTGTCCATCCCCAAAACCTGACCCAAACAGGGCATTCCCACTGCTCATCCCCTAAACTGACCCCAAACAGGGCATTCCACTGCTCATCCTAAACCTGACCCCAAACAGGGCATTCCCACTGTCCATCCCCTAAACTGACCCCAAACAGGGCATTCCCACTGTCCATCCCCTAAACCTGACCCCAAACAGGGCATTCCCACTGCTCATCCCCTAAACTGACCCCAAACAGGGCATTCCCACTGCTCATCCTAAACCTGACCCCAAACGGGGCATTCCCACTGCTCATCCTAAACCTGACCCCAAACAGGGCATTCCCACTGTCCATCCCCTAAAACTGACCCCAAACGGGGCATTCCCACTGCTCATCCCCTAAAACTGACCCCAAACGGGGCATTCCCACTGTCCATCCCCTAAACTGACCCCAAACAGGGCATTCCCACTGTCCATCCCCTAAACTGACCCCAAACAGGGCATTCCACTGCGCATCCCTAAACTGACCCCAAACAGGGCATTCCACTGCTCATCCTAAACCTGACCCCAAACAGGGCATTCCCACTGCTCATCCCCTAAACTGACCCCAAACGGGGCATTCCCACTGCTCATCCCCTAAACTGACCCCAAATGGGGCATTGCCACTGCTCATCCCCTAAACTGACCCCAAACAGGGCATTCCCACTGTCCATCCCCTAAACTGACCCCAAACAGGGCATTCCCACTGCTCATCCTAAACCTGACCCCAAACAGGGCATTCCCACTGCTCATCCCCTAAACTGACCCCAAACAGGGCATTCCCACTGCTCATCCCCTAAAACTGACCCCAAACAGGGCATTCCCACTGCTCATCCCCTAAACTGACCCCAAACAGGGCATTCCCACTGCTCATCCCCTAAACTCACCCCAAACAGGGCATTCCCACTGTCCATCCCCTAAACTGACCCCAAACAGGGCATTCCCACTGCTCATCCTAAACCTGACCCCAAACAGGGCATTCCCACTGTCCATCCCCTAAAACTGACCCCAAACGGGGCATTCCCACTGCTCATCCCCTAAACTGACCCCAAATGGGGCATTCCCACTGCTCATCCCCTAAACTGACCCCAAACAGGGCATTCCCACTGCTCATCCCCTAAACTGACCCCAAACGGGGCATTCCCACTGCTCATCCCCTAAACTGACCCCAAACGGGGCATTCCACTGCTCATCCCCTAAACTGACCCCAAACAGGGCATTCCCACTGCTCATCCTAAACCTGACCCCAAACAGGGCATTCCCACTGTCCATCCCCTAAAACTGACCCCAAACGGGCATTCCCACTGCTCATCC